>NC_074692.1:2287568-2315068 GCF_029448725.1 Salvelinus fontinalis | reverse complement strand
ACCATTGGGGAGTTGTTTGTGTCAATTTTGTTTGCAGGCAAAAGTTTTGCACTAGGCAGTGGTGAGTATTTTTTGTGGCCCTATCTGAAGTGAAGTGAAATGTTTCCCTGCATGTGTTTGTGTCCTATCAATCATACCAGCTCCAACTATGTGTCTGTATCTCAAATGGTTATGGCATCCTTCGATAAACGGCCATGTTGGTAGACTTTCGGACAAGACAGGTGGATGAATGATTCTGGTGCCAGTTCTTCTTCACTTTAATATGCCATGCCAGCTGATGTGTTCATAGTCCTTTGTCATGCCATCCATTTCACCATAGCCTTGAAGGCACGCACAGCCACCGTGCTGGTGACACGCTCATTGATAATTTCCATGACTGTTCGTCAGTGTACTTTACTGCTCTAGCTGACGCAGCTCTCTGAAAAGTGTAGGGCAAAAAATGATACCAAATAAATATGAAATTATATAAAATAAATAAATCATAGAACAACAAAGTCATAGAACAACACACGTCTTCAAATCAGAGAAAAGGAAACAATATGATAAAACCAGTGTGTGTAACGGCTTTCTTCCTGGGATGAAGGAGAGGACCAAAATGAAGCGCGGCTAGTGTTCAACATGATTTAATAAAGAAGAGACAATAACGTGAACACTATACAAAATACAAAATAACAAATGTGAAAACCGAGACAGTCCTATCTGGTGCAGAACACAAAGACAGAGGACAACCACCCACAATCCCCAACACAAAACAAGCCACCTATATATGATTCTCAATCAGGGACAACGATTGACAGCTGCCTCTGATTGAGAACCATATTAGGCTGAACACAGAAACAGACAAACTAGACACACAACATAGAATGCCCACCCAGCTCACGTCCTGACCAACACTAAACAAGCAAAACACACAAGAACTATGGTCAGGACGTGACAGTGTGTCTGTAGGAAATGTAACTTTCACAACCGATTTTCAGTTACGCGATAACTTTCACATTTCTATGTTCCTTTTAGTTTTGCGTCAGTTGAGTGAGGTGAGAGTTTCGCTACATCGCTCCTTTGACCTCCCACTCTACCACTCTTAATTACAACAGGAAGGGGAACAGTGGCCAGTCTGCGCTTTCTAGCCATGCATACCCTTAACAACATTCAGTCACAATTTATCAGAGCGGTCATCATAATGCCAACTGCCAATGGGATGACCGACAATAATCCCAGTCAAACCAGATATCTGACTATTACCCATCATCACGAGGCATGAAACTCATTAAACAATCACCAAGAGCTATTATTTCACACTTCTCAAACCAGGTGCTTGTTCCTGATCATGCTACAAAATGGACTGCCATGTGAAAGAACCTTGGCGTGGCCATCAGAATACCCAGAAAACACTGTCATGATTTGAGGTCTGAGTTCTTCCTGACCATGCAACCTTACCAGCAAGAACTATGGGCCCCTGTTATAATTCAATAGAAAAGGGTCTTCATTTAATCATGACAGTGTTATGCGGACATTGCGCTGCTCCTAGTCAGGTTTCAGCATATAAACCTATTCCGAGGATTACCCCCTGCTCCTGTTAGATAGAGCCAGTCAGTCACTTCCAGTCCTAGGCAGTGGCTTCTGAGTGAGGGGGAGGACCATGTCCAAGTCCCCCTGCTCTGCTCTTCTCTGCTCGGCTCTACTCCCTCACGTCACCCGTGGGCATTGTTTTGATCCCCCTGCCAACCATTATGCTAAGCCACATGTGTGCTCAAGATTTGCACTGAATGCCTCTTCTCTCCTCATTCCCATAGTTCATTGCTCTGTTCCCACCACCACCATGATGCCCTCAAAATAAACCATCCTGCACATGTCACATCAACCTTCCCTCTTTTTATTTGTGTTCTAAAATCTCAATGCCACAGTAGAAGTACCTAATTGTCAAGGGGCCCCAGCATGCTCTTCTTCTTTTGTGTGATTCTGATAGTTTTCTCAGGGACGTTGTGTCTTGAATACGCATGACATAGGAATTCATATGAACAATCATTATGTGCCAGCCACCAACATCATAGATCCTTGATTTACATTCCATTCTCAGGTTTGCTTTGTGTTAGGTTTTCCTCCTATGGTTTGGGCTAGCAGGAGGTAGAATAGGGTAGAGGACTTAGGGACCGTGCTTCACAATCATACACTGTAAAATGATACCATTATGAGAAATAAACCCCAGCAACCAGTGAGAATTATCATTAATGGGGCCATTGGTGGTTAATGACTTGTTGAACTGTATTAATTCAAACGGACATTAAGAGGGACATTGTTGTACTGTATAGTCTCTGTGATGGTTACTCTTTTGGCTGAAACAGTGGACCAGTGGCAGGGAATGTCACACATACTAAGAGGATGTAGGGCATTAAGAGATGTATCAGTAGTGGGAACTGATAGCTGGATGAGAGGTCAAGAATTACTCCACTAAGCTTGTTGTGACCACAGATTGTGGGGCAGCAGCACTCAAAATGAGCACAGAGCCTTGCCAGCAGGGATTGGAGACGTGGTGGTGGAAGGGGGGGTGTTATGTCTGTGCTTGTGCGTTTACTGGCAAACACTGAAGCTATTGAGTAGTCCCACCGTTGTGTCACAGTAGATCACGATCCAAACAGAATTCCAATATATATTTTTTCTTCCAGGAGAGTATTTATAACATGCAGCAAATTTTATTACGTGCCTATTTTTCTTTGTCCATTATCAGATACACTATACATACAAAAGTATGTGGACACCCTTCAAATTAATCCACTTTGCTGACAGGCATAACATACAATTGACCACACAACCATGCAATCTCCATAGACAAACATTGGCAGTAGAATGGCCTTACTGAAGAGCTCAGTGACTTTCAACGTGGCACCGTCATAGGATGCAACCTTTCCAGCAAGTCAGTTGGTCAAATTTCTGACCTGCTAGAGCTGCCCCGGTCAACTGTAAGTGCTGTTATTGTGAAGTGGAAATGTCTAGGAGCAACAATGGCTGAGCCGCGAAGTGGTAAGCTACAATAGCTCACAGAACGGGACCGTCGAGTGCTGGATCTCGTAGGGAGTAAAAATCGTCTGTCCTCGGTTGCAACACTCACTACCAAGTTCCATACTGCCTCTGGAAGCAATTTCAGCACAATAACTGTTCGTCGGGAGCTTCATGAAATGGGTTTCCATAGCCAAACAGCCACACACAAGTCTAAGATCACCATGCACAATGCCAAGCGTCGGCTGGAGTGACGTAAAGCTCGTCACCATTGGACTCTGGAGCAGTGGAAACATGTTCTCTGGAGTGATGAATCTCGCTTCACCATCTGGCAGTCCGATGAATGGATCTGGGTTTTGCTACCTGCTCGAATATATACTGCAAAATGTTTGGTGGAGGAGGAATAATGTTCTGGGGCTGTTTTTCATGTTTCGGGCTAGTCCCCTTAGTTCTAGTGAAAGGAAATCTTAATGCCACAGCATACAATGGCATTCTAGACGATTCTGTGTTTCCAACTTTGCGGGAACAGTTTGGGGAAGCCCCTTTCCTGTTTTAGCATGTCAATGCCCCCGTGCACAAAGCGAAGTCCATACAGAAATGGTTTGTCGAACTTGGTGTGGAAGAACTTGACTGGCCTGCACAGATACCTGACCTCAACCCCATCAAATACCTTTGGGATGAATTGGAATGACGACTGCGAGCCAGGCCTAATTGCCCAACATCAGTGCCTGATCTCACTAATGCTCTTGTGGCTGAATGGACGCTAGTCCCTGCAGCAATATTCCAACATCTAGTGGAAAGCCTTCCCAGAAGAGTGGAGGCTGTTATAGCTGCAAAGTGGGGACCAACTCCATATTAATGCCCATGATTTTGGAATGAGATGTTCAACGAGCAGGTGTCCACATATTTTTGGTCATGTAGTGTACATCTACATTATCTTACATTACGTTTGGATACATTGTCATTTTATATCCAGCAATGGCCTGTGAGCACTTTGCCTGTTTATTAGCAGGCCCCTGATCTCTCTCGATGTGTATTTTTTTCCAAAAGCTTTGTTGTTCCTGAACCTACTGGTTTAACAAATACAAAAGAGCTGATTGTGTACTTATTATGCTCTCTACCACTGACTGTATTGCTATATTAGTGGTGAAAATGTGACTCCAAGGTAATAAAAAAGGTGAATGAACAATACAAGGTTGTGAGAGAACAAGGACCCTTAATGTTAGCGTCAAATCCTTGTAACCTAATCTCTACGCATTAGTGACTCACCTCCGTCTCATAAAGGTGATGTTGAATGAATGACTCCAACCTGGAAACCAGTTCATGACTCCAGACTGATTCTTAACAGCCTGCTCATTCACACTGAAACACTGCCAACAATCCTCCAAAAATATCTTGGATCAACATAACATAGGTTTTAAAGTGCTACCTCTTGTACTCTTGGCACAAATAAGAACCATATCACGGAAGTTAGCTGTATTTTCCCATAAGCTAAAAGCATTTGATCTGTTCTGTTGTACTAACATCAGAGCAAGCATCCTTTTTTTTATAGTATGTTTTGCTCTCAAATCATGGAAATACAACCATCTTCATGACAATATTTTTTATTTTTATTACATTTTGCATTTATTAAAGAGAATGTTTTTTTTTTTACAACATACATTAAGCTGTGAATCAGATGTTAAGTGGAGTAGGGCAACAAAAAAACTTGTGACATCACAATATCTTACAAGCTTACAAAGTTCAAAACGAGTTGAGTCTGTCTCAGTTGCATCTAGCAGTGTATAGCAAGGGTGACAGACAAAGGCACACACACACACCAAAGAGACACACTGTCCACAGTAGCCATGTCAACCGTGGCTAGAGATGCAATCTGCACTATTGGGGTGGAAAGTTCAAATGACCTTCCCTTTACTAAACCTAATCTGATCATGATGCATGTCGCAGTCGCTGCAATCGAACCCTATAAGCTTCTATGTACACGTTAGTTCAATTAACACATACTGTATATGCCTCAGAAGTGGAACTATCTTACTCGTTCTTCTTGCATTGGCTGTGGATGAGAAATAGTTGGCTTTCCACCATTGTAAATGGAAATCTGCTTGAGATCAAGAAACTCACCTATCTACACACAATACTAAAGGAGTGCTCTGTTGATTTGGGGAGATGTGATCAATGAAAATGTGATCAGATTGGTCAATGAAACTGTCATTCATAAGACATTGATAAAGAGAGTTAGTACAAATTAAATTACTCTAATCGTCCTGGAACATGTGTTTTTAAAAAACGTCTCCTAATTTTTTAAAAACTATTTTCTATCACAGGAACCAGCCTGCTTTTCACTGCCTAGAAACTGAAGTGTTATCGTGTACACTAGGAACCTGGTGCCATGTCTGTACAGTCTACTGGTGTGTTTTTCATATGTTAGTGTTTGATTATTGCTGTGCACCAGCAAGACCCTAAGAGGCCATTTCAAGAACAAACATGAATCCCTCCAATCGAACAGCAAAGTAAAAAATTCCACACACAACAACATCACCGACACTGCCAGCACAACAAAAAGGGTTGCTTTAAGCGCATCATTGGCACTATCAGAAATGAACCACAAAGAAGAATATGTCTGTATATTTCTAGGGAACAGAATTACAACAAGAACACATTCTTTATTTGCCTTTATCAAACCAGTGAAAGATGACATAAGAAAATACAAAGAGGAGACATAGTTACCAGCTAAAGAAAATGTCACTACTCAGGGTGTAAGGCACAACTTTACATGTGGAAGTGAAACAGGCTATCAACAGATGTAATTCAATCAGAGGACTGCGCGACGCGCCTAGAGAAAACAAGACATTTCAGTACCTGCCAAAATGGCCGCTCTCCACACCTGGCAGAGCGCCCAACATCCTCACGCTTCTCTTTTTCATGTGTGGACTTCCACGTTTTATTCCCTTTGCACGTTTATATGCAAGAGTGAACCTTGTTAATACACAGTGAGCCAGAAGCCAACCGGGAGAGAGAGACTGACTGCAAAACCACAGTGCCAAACGTATGGAGATGCCCATGGAGGAGTGATCGAGGGAGTGAGTTTCAGGAGTTCTGTTTTTTGTATTTTTCTGACTTCTTTAACATGGGAGGTTCTGCTCCATCATGTAGGTCCCATCTGGCACAGTTAAATAAATATATCCTCCATACAGAGGTCACATATATCCCAAGATTCAAAAACCCAAGGCGCTAGAAGACCTAGTGGACCTTTTGTGTCAAGAAAGTTGTACTGGCTCCAGTTGATTGACTTTAAATAATTTCATTCTTGAATAATTCATATTTAAATAACTCTTCTCTCTGAGCCTAAAATGTCAGTATTTTCTTCAAAAGCACTTATTAAAAATAAATACAACAAGCTATTACTATTAACAGTCATGTGTTATTCAGTAACCAATGCAGTAGAAGATTCTCAGACCAAGGCTTTTTTCAACCAACGCAGAACTTGATTGCCGTGTCCAGTAGCTGTAACACTGAGAGGCATTTCACAGTTTTCCACGTAAACTGAAGCTGTCATTCCAGTCAGAGCTCGCTGTGCCCAAGTGCTTGCTGGGAGAACACCCCAGTCCTCAGTATATAATTGCTCCACTTTTCTCTCACTATCTATGTGCGTTTAGCAGTCAGTTAAGAAAACATCAGTCAAGTCATAGTGTTCAAAGTCCAACACAGCCACTGTCTTGAATGCTACAGGGGTGACATGTTGCTTGTCAATTAAATATTCATGAAAGAAATTTTCTTCTCAGTAGCAAGTGTTCCGTGTTTCTGGGGAACTGGGAGTCAACAGCCTGAGCTCAACATCAACCATTTGTAGAATATTTACATATATATAAAAGAAAAAAAATCTTTTAAAAAGTGTGTTGTGTTTGCTGTACACAGACCAAGGACAAAAGGAGATGCAATTGTGTTTCCTGTTCTGTATTCTGAGCGTGCTGATTATGTGCAGGAGTCATTGGAATTGACTTTCGTTGAGAGGGACACTAAAGAGGGTTTGGGCGGTACGTCAGGCTTGAGGTGTTTGACCCCGGTCCGGGGCAACGAACCGTAAGAGCTCATGCTGGGCTGTCGGGAGTGGAACATCCCCTGGGAATTCATGTGCATGGAGTCCACCCTCTGTGGGGCGGGGGGCGGCGACTCCACGTGGTTAAAACTTTGGTGTCTGGACAGGTGAGAGGAGTTGGATGAGTTGGTGTTGTGCTTTTTGAGGGCAGAGCCTTTCTGGGCACTCATCGGGTAGCCCCGCTTGTACTCATGGCCATAGACGGAGGAGTGCACCTCGAGCCGCTTGCCCATCTGGGGCACGGCAGGGGGGATGGTGAGGGAGGCCTCCCTTTGGGGCACTCGGGGCGGCAGTCCGTCGCTCTCCACCAGGTTGAGGCTGGGGCAGGGGCTCTTTAGGGCCTTGTACTCCAGTGTGGCACCCTGGTCACTCAGGCTCATCTGGCTGAGGTCGCTGCGGTGGGGCTGCTCTACATACTCATGCTGGTAGGGCTGCTGATGCTGGTGCTGTGGCAGGGGAAGCACTACCACACTGGGGATGTGGCCTGGGGAGGCCCTCAGGGGCAGGTCAGTGGGGATGACTGGGGTGCCCATGGTTTGCAGGTCCTTGGTGCAGGCATTGATCAGATTCTGGTTCCTCTCCCACTCGCGGCTTCCCCGGCTGGGCTTGCGTCGGGGCTGCATGGGGGTGGACTCTGGGGTGGGCATGCCAGCCAGGTCCAGGTGGTGCTGGTCGGCTTTGATCAGAATTTTACCATTGGTGAGGCGGCCGTTGTGCATGAGCGGGGTGAGGATGGCTTCAGGGCGACTGTCCTTGGCCCCGGTCTCAAACAGGCCTGTCAACTTGGTCACGCTGTTCATGGAGCCCCTCCTGTCATGGTCTTTGTCCTTACTCCCAGACAGCTCAATGTCTCGTCGCCGGTGGTCACACACACAGTAGACGAGGATACCAGAGAAGATGGCACCCATGGCGAAGGCCAGGATGACAGCGATGGCCAGCAGTGTGACAGGGACCAGCTGGTCACGCCCCTTCTGGTAACTCTCGCGTATAACTCCTGCAAAGACAAGGATGAAATGATTTCAAATATATCAGCAAATTAATTAGTGATCAATGATATAGGTGAAAATCAAATGGTTAAATTAATTGACGAATAAAGCACAAATAATAACGAAGCATTTGTCCTATCTAATTTGTCCTATTTGCAGCAGATTTGCAGACTCTTGTTTTTGAGAAAATGTTATCAGCTTAAATCCAGCCGTACACTTGGAAAAAATGATGTTATGGCTTCTACGAAGAATTAAAAGATTAAACATCGGCAGCTGAAATGAAAAAAAAAGATATTCGATAAATGAACGTTCAAAGGGAAAGCTTATTTTCTTTGATGCAAATGTAACTCGTTTTATATGGCTATGATACAATCTCATATATCAGAGAATATATTACATTTATGATTAGACCTCCAAATCAAAGGAGCTGTGTCATACATTTCTTAGAGGTCACTTTCCAGGACAATCAAATTTTTTTTTAAAGAGGAGAAAAAAAGACAGGCGGTTATGGGCTACTAAAGTGATGATTCAATAAAAATGCAGCAGAAGAGATGACAAGCATCTTGGCAAAGAAAGGGAGGGAGAAGATACTGCATCAAGTGAAACGGCAGTAGGTTGCTTTTAATAAAATGGCTCCATTAGAAGTCCTCTTCACTATAAACATGGAGAGCGAAATTATAACCTCCAACTCCTTGATGAATGTGTTACCCAATGCCCATCCATGCTCCTAGAGTTACAGAGCCTTCAGAACTACCACTACCAGAATTACTCACATCATATGTATATACTGTATTTTATACCTATTACACCTTGCCTACGCCGCTCGGCCATCAATCATCCATATATTTACAGTATATGCACATATTCTCATTCACCCCTTTAGATCTGTGTGTATTAGGTAGTTGTTGGGAAATTGTTAGACTACTTGTTAGATATTACTGCACTGTTGGAACTAGAAGCACAAGCGTTTCGCTACACTCGCATTAACATCTGCTAACAATGTGTATGTAACCAATAAAATGTGATTTGATTTGATCTGACTTGACTTATTCCACATTTTGTTGTGTTACAGCCTGAATTCAAAATACATTTTGTGATTGATTTTTTTCACCCGTCTACACACAATACCCCATAATGACAAAGTGAAAACAAATTTATTGAAAAAAGGAAATACAAAAATATCTAATTTACATACGTATTCACATCCCCGAGTCAATACTTTGTACAAGCACTTTTGGCATGATTACAGCTGAGAGTCTTTCTGGGTAAGCTTTCCAAACCTGGATTGTGCAACATTTTCCCATTATTCAGTAAAAAATTCTTCAAGCTCTGTCAAATTGTTTGTTGATCGTTGCTAGACAACCATTTTCAGGACTTGCCATATATTTTCAAGTAGATTTAAACCAAAACTGTAACTCAGCCACTCAAGAACATTCCGTGTCTTCTTGGTAAGCAACTCCACTGTAGATTTGTCCTTGTGTTTTAGGTTATTGTCCTAGCGAAATGTGAATTTTTCTCCCAGTGTCTGGTGGAAGGCAGACTGAACCAAGTTTTCTTCTAGGATTTTGCCTGTGCTTAGCTCCAGTGTTGATTTTGCCTTTTGTTTTAGGTTATTGTCCTGCTGAAAGGTGAATTCATCTCCCAGTGTCTGGTGGAAAGAAGACTGAACCAGGTTTTCCTCTAGGATTTTGCCTGTGCTTACCTAAAAAAAACAAATCCTGAAAAACTCCTCAGTCCTTAACGATTACAAGCATACCCATAACATGATACAGTAACCACAATGTTTTAAAATATGGAGAGTAGTACTCAGTAATGTGTTGTATTGGATTTGCCTCAAACATAACACTTTGTATTCAAGACAAAAAGTGAATTGCTTTGCCACATTCTTTTATTCTGTACAGGCTTCCTTCTTTTCATTCTGTCAATTGGGTTAGTATTGTGGAGTAACTACAATGTTGTCGTTGAGCCATCCTCAGTTTTCTCCTAACACAGCCATTAAACTCTGTAACTGTTTAAAGTCACCATTGGCATCATGGTGAAATCACTGAGCTGAGTTTTTTAAATTTGTACCTCTCCACCAATGGGAGCCCTTCTTTGCGAAGCATTGGATAACCTCCCTGATCTTTGTGGTTGAAACTGTGTTTGAAATTCACTGCTCGACTGAGGGACCTTATAGATAATTGTATGTGTGGGGTACGGAGATGAGATAGTCATTCAGAAATCATGTCAAACACTATTATTGCACATTGAGTGAGTCCATGCAACTTATGAGACTTGTTAAGCACATTTTTACTCTTGAACTTATTTAGGCTTGCCATAACAAAGGGGCTGAATACTTATTGAGTCAAGACATTTCAGCTTTTCATTTTTGATTAAGTTGTAAAAAATTCTAAAAACACCATTCCACTCCAAATTAGGCTTGTTGTCACGCCCTGACCTTAGAGATCCTTTTTATGTCTCTATTTTGGTTTGGTCAGGGTGTGAGTTGGGGTGGGTATTCTATGTTCTATTATTTGTATTTCTATGTTTTGGCCGGGTAGGGTTCTCAATCAGGAACAGCTGTCTATCGTTGTCTCTGATTGAGAACCATACTTAGGTAGCCCTTTTTCCCACCTGTCTTTGCGGGAAGTTGACTTTGTTTATGGCACTTAGCCTTTAGCTTCACGGTTTGTTTTGTAGTGTGTATTGTTTTGTTCGGCGTCTTTTCTAAATAAAAGAACATGTACGCTCACCTTGCACCTTGGTCCTGTTCATTCAACAGCCGTGACACCTGTGGTCTCTAAGTTATTGTCTTGTGACTGAAATTACATTTGGAGATGTTGTTATATTTGAGAAGTGTTGGACTGAAACGTTTGACTTATAGATAAATATAGGGCCGAACAGATAACCAAACAGCACTTGAGGTTAGCAGCTCTAAAATATTTTGTCCTCCAAAAAAGTGTCTGCCGTATATGAGCAGTTTTCTGGCAGTACTTGCTCATTCCATCATAATCCATCTAAAACATAAATACATATGTCTCTGTCTCACTTGCTTACTTTCGGAAGGGCATGGAAAACTTTGTTAGAAAACTTTAGTGACATTGAATTGAAGCATATTAATCGTCCACAATTGTGCAGTTCAAAGAGTTGGATTTGACTTGAGAACAACACAGTTAGAGGACTGAGAATGTCAGACCTAAGTATCCATTGTTGAGAGAGGAGGGCTGTGGAGCTGGCAGTTCGTCTTCTCACAGTGTAGGAGGAGGGTTAAGGCATTTCTCAACCAGCAGTGACTTGGTCTCCATCAAACATAGCTGCCCTGCCTAGAGCAACTAGGGGGGATTTAAAAACAACCCTAAGGCCTCCCTAGACCTTTGAAGATTTATATCTTTCATGTATGAAGTCAATTGTTTCTCATCTTAACTTCAAAGAGGGCGCAACCATAAAGGACACAGACAAATCCGAAGATGGCAGTCTTTTAAATCAAGGTGGCTTTATTCATTTGAAGGGCTCATTCATCAAGGAAACTGACGTTCAACTTTTTACTACTAGAATGTTCTTGGATGACCTTGAGCCCCAGAGTATCAAGGACAGTGTTGAGGCTCGACATTTACAGTAACTTCACAACCCTTGACTTTTTCCACATTTTGGTGTGTTACAAAGTGGGATTAAAATGGATTTAATTGTCATTTTTTTGTCAACGATCTACACAAAATACTATTTAATGTCAAAGTGGGAGAAAAAAAAACTAACATTTGTAAAAAAAATAAAAAAAAAAAAAAAAAATAACACCTTTGGCAGTGATTACAGCACACCTGGATTGTACAATATTTGCACATTGTTGTTTTAAAAATTCTTCAAGTTCTGTCAAGTTGGTTGTTGATCATTGCTAGACAGTCATTTCCAAGTCTAGCCATAGATTTTCAAGCCAATTTAAGTCATAACTTTAACCAGGCCACTCAATAACACTCAGGAACATTAAAATGTACAACTCCAGTGTACATTTGGGCTTGTGTTTTAGGTTATTGTCCTGCTGAAAAGTAAATTTGTCTCCCAGTGTTTGTTGGAAAGCATTGTGAACCAGGGTTTCCTCTAGAATGTTGCCTGTACTTAGCTCTATTCTGTTTCTTTTTATCCTAAAAAACTCCCTAGTCCTTGCCGATGACAAGCATACCCATAACATGATGCAGCCATCACCATGCTTGGAAATATGATGAGTGGTACTCGGTGATGTGTTGTGTTTGCCCCAAACATAACACTTTGTATTCAGGACATAAAGTTAATTTCTTTGCCACATTCTTTGCAGTTTTACTTCAGTATCTTTTTGCTAACAGGATGCATGTTTTGAAATATTTGTATTCTGTACAGGCTTCCTTCTTTTCACACTGTCATTTATGTTAGAAGTGGAGTAACTACAACGTTGTTAATCCATCCTCAATTTTCTCCTATCATAGCCATTAAACTCTGTAACCATTTTAAAGTCACCATTGGCTTCATGGTGAAATCCCTGAGCGGTTTCCTTTATATCCATGCAACTTATTATGTAACTTGTTAAGCACATTTTTACTCCTGAACTTATTTAGGCTTGTCATAACACAGGGGTTTAATACTTATTTAGCTTTTCAGTTATCATTAATTTGTCAAGATAAAAAAATATATAATCCACTTTGACTTTATGGGGTATTGTGTGTAGGCCAGTGACATAAAATCTCAATTTAATACATTTTAAATTCAGGCTGTGACACAACAAAATGTGGAAAAAGTCAAGGGGTGTGAATACTTTCTGAAAGGCACTATAAAGCAATTTTAATTATTCATTGCCTAAAAATGTGTTCTTATCCAAGGTGACTTATATCATCTAGTTTTGACTCTCATTGTCAGATAGCAGTGTGAATAGCCACCAGGAGAATACATTTCCTGTCCAACAATCTATTTTGAATGTCATACCTCCAAAAGCCTTGACACAGATATTTAATACACATTCGTACGTGTCAAAACAACTCAGCACTTCCTTGTAAATGAGAAACATTGTCATCTAGTGTGACAGATGTGTGAACATTCTCATAGACAGTCTTTTAATCAGTGTAGCTCGTGGACTCCAGTTGTTGCCTATAGTGCCTGCTTTGTCTGGGCAGATTTCAAAGCCACTTGTACTTCATAGCACGGTTGTCCAGAGCTGTAACCTCTACATACACAGGCATTGTCTGAAAACGATAAAATCTCAATCTCACTGAAATGTGTTCACTGATGTGTCACTGCCACTCGCTGAAAGACTAAATGGTGCGAACACAAAACACAGTACATACCCCATTGACTGGAAGGGAGGATGAAAGGAAATGCTTTGAGGTTACAGTACATCTACCATGCCTTGGACAGAACCCAATTCTGTGTTCAAAGATTACGGTTGTGGTCCCGGTTGTCTTTTCAACTAGGAGGA
This sequence comes from Salvelinus fontinalis, assembly GCF_029448725.1. NCBI lineage: Eukaryota > Metazoa > Chordata > Actinopteri > Salmoniformes > Salmonidae > Salvelinus > Salvelinus fontinalis. Next base: position 2,301,576 of record NC_074692.1, on the reverse strand, counting down.
AGAGGTAGACCATCACATCCAGCTAACTGTTCACACCATTTGGATCTATTCCGCATCTGCTGGTATTATATGGATGAATCAGCAAAAACTAGTTCGTGCTATTATCTCACCACCCAACTCAGGCATTACCAATGTACTAACCTCCCAAGATCAAGGAAATTCGCCTACTCTCCAGTAACTGTAAGTTGGGAGTGCTTTGCTTTACTGAAACATGGCCAGATGGTTCGATAGAAAACGCTGAGATTGAAGATCAAAATGATATAGTAATTAGAATAGACCGCGATCGCAAAAGCGGGGGTGTTAACTAAAACTTAGGTAAGATCAGATATTGGGTTCAACTACAGATTTAGATTTAAGTCATGATGAGACTGAAGCTGTGTTGCTGGACATTCTATTACCAAAATGCAAACCCATTATAGTCAGAACCTGTTACAGACTACAAGACCAGTTTTATGAATTGTTGGAGGAGACTTGCTCCAACTGTACAGATTTTGGTAAATCAGAGGTTATTGTTACTGGTGATTTTAATTCGGACACGCTCAAAAAGGACAATGTTACTTTGAAAGCTTTTAAGAATTGTTTTAATCTGTTTGACTTACACCAGCTGATTAATGAGCCCACCAGGGTCTGCCCTTCTACCCAAACCCTCATTGCCCTTGTGTTGGTGTCGGATAGATCAAGGATATCAAACAGTGGGGATGTAAACTATGGGCTCAGTGATCATTCCATCATTTTTTGTAGTAGGAAGGTTCAGAAAAAGTGTTTTTAATTGTCATAACTCAATACAAATGTGGTCTATGAAGAACTATAGTGCAGATGCTTTTGTTAATTGTTTGAGCAAATTGGACTGGTTTACTGTATTGAAATGCAATGAGGTGGAAAATGCCTGGGGCAATTTTAAATAATTGTTTTTAGATGCTGTTGACAAGCTGGCTCCGGATAAAGATTTTTTGAATTAAACAAAGAACAGAACCATGGCTACACAATAACATTTTAAAGGCAATTAAGCTAAGAAATGAACTCTTTCTGGAGTTCAGGAAATCAAGGCAGATTTACGTTTTTATGGACTATGAAATGAGGCTAACAGGTTGATAGAGAAGGCCAAGAAATATTGTTTTAATGACAAAATAGGTGAGAACAGGAACAATCCGAGTAAAATATGGATGTGTCTGAAGCTGTTAGGTTACGCTAACAGATTAAAGAACAAAGCTCGAAATCTTAGCCTGGACGTTGGAGGAAAGGTTACATCAGACAAGACCATGGTTGTAGACAGTCTGAAAAGCTACTTCACAACTATAGCTAACACATTATTTAGCAAGTTACCTTGTCAATCAGGTTGTTGTTTAAAATATATATATTTAACCTTTATTTAACTAGGCAAGTCAGTTAAGAACAAATTCTTATTTACAATGATGGCCTACCCCGGCCAAACCCGGGCGTCGCTGGGCCAACTGTGCGCCGCCCTATGGGACTCCCAATCACGGCAGGATGTGATACAGCCTGGATGGGGAGAGTCAAGTCTAGCAGTTTTGAGTTTTAATCGAAAAAGTGTCTGAGTCAACTGTGCTAAAAAAGCTGAAAGAACTTAACCATTCCAAAGGAATTGGCCTTGACAACATTCCTGACAGATTTCTGAGATGCTGAGGTAATTATCACCCCCTGCATAACTCACATTGTAAATCTGTCTTTTAAACTAGGAATTTTAACCAGTCAACTAAAACTTGTAAGGGTCATTCCTCTATATAAAAAGGGAATAAGTTGGATCATGGAAACTATCGGCCTGTCTCAATCCTGTGTATTTCATCGAAGGTCATGGAAAAGATTATGTTTGAGCAGACTGACAGGAATAGTTCCTTAGATAACCTACTACCATATATGAGCTCCAAGCTGGCATCAGGAAATCACGTTACATGGAGGGACATTTTGTGGTATGGTTATGCTAGATCTTTAAAAGGCATTTGATACAGTGGATCATGAGATTCTGTTAATCAAACTAAGAGCCATGGGCTTTAACAACTTAGCCATGAAATGGGTTAGCTCTTATCTGCAAGGAAGAAAATAGATAGTGGATGTTGGATGGGACAAAACCTTGAACTGCGGGGAGTGTGCTGGGTCCACTTTTCTTTCTACTGTAAATTATCTGAAATCTGCCTGTACATGTGACCTTTTCCTTTATGCAGATACACTACCGTTCAAAAGTTTGGGGCCACTTAGAAATGTCCTTGTTTTTGAAAGAAAAGAAGATTTTTGTCCATTAAAATAACATCAAATTGATCAGAAACGCGGTGTAGTCATTGTTAATGTTGTAAATGACTATTGTAGCTGGAAACGACTGATTTTTATAGAGGCCCATTATCAGCAACCATCATTCCTGTGTTCCAATGGCACGTTGTGTTAGCTAATTCAAGTTTATCATTTTAAAAGGCTAAATTGATCATTAGAAAACCCTTTTGCAATTATGTTAGCACAGCTGAAAACTGTTGTTCTGATTAAAGAACCAATAAAACTGGCCTTCTTTAGAGCATCAGCATTTGTGGGTTCGATTACAGGCTCAAAATGGCCAGAAAGAAATAACTTTCTTCTGTAACTCGTCAGTCTATTCTTGTTCTGAGAAATGACAGCTATTCCATGTGAGAAATTGCCAAGAAACTGAAGATCCTGTACAACGCTGTGTACTACTCCCTTCACAGATCAGTCAAACTGGCTCTAACCAGAATAGAAAGAGGAGTGGGAGGCCCCGATGCACAACTGAGCAAGAGGACAAGTACATATGAGTGTCTGGTTTGAGAAACAGACGACTTACAAGTCCACAACTGGCAGCTTCATTAAATAGTCCCCGCAAAACACCAGTCTCAACGTCAACAGTGAAGAGGTGACTCCAGGATGCTGGCCTTATGGGGTATTGTTAGAAGACTAATTTGTTCTGAGATTTCTACAGTTGATTTTTATTTATCTTGGGGGAATTATTGTAACAGGAAGAGCATGCATACTCAAAGTGGCGCTGAACAAGAGCCCCTGCCTATGCCATCATTTGATTCTTATCCAGAAATGTGGAGGTTCTTGCCAGAAACCACATTTTAGGGTTCATTTTGGAGATAACTTTTTTGTGCAACTCTCTCCTCTGTCAGTTGGTTATCTAGCACACATTCAAGATAATTAACTTAGTCTTTTGCCGTGACTCTATGTCACCTATTACCACTTTAAAGTAAAGGGCTAATCTCAGTTTCACTTTGGACACGTTCAAGATGGACTCTGTTTTTCCAAGGTGGAGTGACAGATTATTGTCATATAACCATTTACTGACATTCATAAATTCAGCATTGAGGGCTTTGTCAAACACATTTTTGTCTTTGTGGGAAATCAACAGTGCTGTCACGGCTCTCGTCATAATGAGGATCGGACCAAAGTGCAGCGTGGTAAGTGTTCATGGTTTTTATTTGATCACAAAAAACTCAAACAAAATAAACAAGAGGGAAAACCGAAACAGTTCTGTAAGGTGCATAAACTATGCAGAAAAAAACTACCCACAAAACACAGGTGGGAAAAAAGGCTGCCTAAGTATGATTCCCAATCAGAGACAACGATAGACAACTGTCCCTGATTGGGTTGTGCCAGCTCTGCGCTCTAGACCTCCAGTACACCTCCACATTCCAGTACGTCCTGTGCCTCCTCTCCGCACTCGTCCTGAGGTGCGGGTCATCAGCCCGGTGCCACCGGTACCGTTCCCACGCATCAAGCCCCCAGTGGGTCTCCACAGTCCAGAGCTTCCGGCGACAGTTCCCAGTCCAGAGCTTCAGGCGACAGTTCCCAGTCCAGAGCTTCCGGCGACGTTTCACAGTCCGGAACCTCCAACGACGGGCCACAGTTCGGAACCACCACACTCTTCCTAGACCTGGCCGCGGGACCAAGATCCCGATGGTCCCTCTAACAGAGCTCCAGAGTTCCTCTGTGGAAGGACAACCATCTCTGCAGCACTCCACCAATCAGGCCGTTATGGTAGAGTGGCCAGATAAAAGCCCCTCCTCAGTAAAAGGCATATAATAGCCTGCTTGGAGTTTGCCAAAAGGCACCTAAAGGACTCTCAGACAATGAGAAACAAGATTCTCTGGTCTGATGAAACCCAGATTGAATTCTTTGGCCTGAATGCCAAAAGTCAAGTCTGGAGGTAACCTGGCACTATCCCTACAGTGAAGCATGGTGGTGGCAGCATCATGCTGTGAGGAAGTTTTTTGGTGGCAGGGACTGGGAGACTAGTCAGGATGTCAAAGATGAACGGAGCAAAGTACAGACAGATCATTGATGAAAACCTGCTCCAGAGCGCTCAGGACCTCAGACTGGGGCGAAGATTCACCTTCCAACAGGACAACAAACCTAAACACACAGCCAAGACAATGCAGGAGTGGCTTCAGGACAAGTCTCCGAATGTCCTTGAGTGGCCCAGCCAAAGCCCGGACTTGAACCCGATCGAACATCTCTGGAGAGATCTGAAAATAGCTGTGCAGCGACGCTCCCCATCCAACCTGACTGAGCTTGAGAGGATCTGCAGAGAGGAATGGGAGAAACTCCCCAAATACAGGTTGTCAAGCTTGTAGCGTCATACCCAAGAAGACTGTTGGCTGTAATCGCTGCCAAAGGTGCTTCAACAAAGTACTGTGTAAAGGGTCTGAATACTTATGTAAATGTTATATTTCTGTTTTTATACATTTGCAAACATTTCTAAAAACCTGTTTTTGCTTTGTCATTATGGGGTATTGTGTGTAGATTGATGAGAAAAAAAAGATTGAATACATTTTAGAACAAACAAAATGTGGAAAAAGTCAAGGGGTCTGAATACTTTCCAAATGCACTGTATGTAACTTGGCCCGGGATAACCATAACTATTCCACTAGAAGGAGTGAAACTGACGTTGTTTCTTTTAAGATGTATTAGTGGAATGGGGAAAGAAACCTTTTTGTACTCAGCTACTATTCTTTGGAGTAATCATCCAAGAATTTGAAACGTATAACCTCCATAGGCAGTTTGAAGTTCTCACTGAAAAAATTGCTAAATAGTAGCATGTCTCAAAAGTGAGTCGTATGACATGAGTGAGAAGGAAATTCCTTTGGATAGCATGATATGGTCTTTTCATGCCTACTGTGTATCATATTGTGATTGTATATTTTAGGGATTGATTATTGTATTTATTAGGGGTATATGTCCAGAGATGTTTATTAGGAAATGGACCTATACTAATTAGCTGATTTTATGAAACAAGCAACAATTTTGTCTGTCATTGTTTGTTGCCACTACCATTGTTGCCTAACCTTCTAGATAAGTCTCTAAGAGCTTTCCACACCTGGATTGTACAACATTTGCCCATTATTCTTTTCAAAATACTTCAAGCTCTGTCAAATTGTTTGTTAATCATCGCTAGACAACCATTTTCAGGTCTCGCTATCGATTTTGAAGTATATTTTAAGTCAAAACTGTAACTCGGCCACTCAGGAACATTCACTTGTGTTTTAGGTTATTGTCCTGCTGAAAGGTGAATTCAACAACATTTTGAAAAAGTTACGGAATGGAAATACTTTCTGAAAGCACTGTAACAGGCAAAAAAGACACATCTGAAACTAGATCTCCTACATACTGGTATTGATGAGAAGGGAAAAAAAACTGTTGGGCGAGGTTCTCTTCTGCACTGTTCAACCAATCCAGTAAATGTGGAGGAGGAGTTAAGAAGGAGTGTCGCCTTGTTAACGTCCAAATGGAAAGAGTCGTGTCTCTTTCCATTATCCTCTGAAAACCGGAACTTCGGTTTTTAGGTACTCGGCCGAGGATACCAATGTACAGACCCTTTCGACATCCAAGCATACCCTCAAGACATGCTTTGTCCACCAAGAGCCAATGTAAGAGGGAACACTTGACCATAAACCAATTCATGATAGGAGTTATTATAGTCAAATGGGCATATTGGATCCTTCACTGAATTCATACACAATTACTGTACACCTATAGACAGTCAAATATGACTGTATTTACATATTCTCTCTGGTAAGCTACACAATATATGTTTATGTAACTCTTTAGTCGGAGGCTCGGAAAGGCTATCTCTCTAGTTCAGGGGTGTCAAACTCATTTTGCCCGTGAGCAGTATTCGGTCTTCACAGAGGTCCGGAGGGCCACATTTCTTTGCTGTCAAAATTAGCAAAAAAATTGTAATCTATATTTTTATTTAATTTTTTATAATCGATGCTCCCTGACTATCCAGCTTTTGTTTCGGAGATTCTTAGCAACCTGGAAAGAGTGAATAGATGTAAGTCAAATTTCTTCAGTTTCCATTTGGTTTTAGTCCCAGTTATTATTGTTTTAACCCCTCGCGGGCCACATTGAATGGGCCTTGAGTTTGACACATGTGCTCTAGTTGAATGGGCATATATCCTTCTCTGTTGGCTGCGTTTACACAGGCAGCCCAATTTTATTATATTTTTTCCACTAGTTGGTCTTTTGACCAATCACATCAGATCTTTTCACATCAGGCTTGGAGTCATGGCTACATGCACCTATGCACCTACAACGACTAATTTTGTCAAACAATTACAACTGAAAGACCACCGATTTATGATGAAGAACATTGTGCTCAAGCTAAGCATGTGAAGACCTATTCAGATCAAACGTATGCTGCGGAAATGATTCATTAATTTAATTGCAGTGCAATTTACGGTGTATAATTTAAAGAGAGCGACTTGGGTTTAAATGTAAGACCACCTTAGAAAAAGACAAAGAGGATGCAGAGGCACTGTACTGTATGTGGTCTCTGACGCAAAGGAAAAGGACAACCTAGCGGGGCAACATAATGCAAGCTAATTGGGAGAAAGGAAACCCGTGGCTTGACGCCTGACATAAAAGGCGGAAGTGCGCCTTTTTGTTTCAGACTTCTGCAACCAATATTTCTGAGAAGTCTAAAGAAATGAAATATATAGCACCAGTCAAAAGTTTGGACACACCTACTCATTCAAGGGTTTTTCTTGATTTTTACTATTTTCTACATTGTAGAATAATAGTGAAAACATCAAAACCATGAAATATCACATATGGAATCATGCAGTAACCAAAAATGTGTTAAACAAATCAAAGTATATTTTAGATTTTAGATTCTTCAAAGTAGACACCCTTTGCCTTTATGACATCTTTGCACACTCTTCGCTCAAACAGCTTCACCTGGAATGCATTTGCAACAGTCTTGAAGGAGTTCCCACAGATGCTGAGCACTTGTTGGCTGCTTTCCTTCATTCTGCAGTCCAACTCATCCCAAACCATCTCAATTGGGTTGTCAGGTGATTGTGGAGAACAGATCATCTGATGCAGCACTCCATCACTCTCCTTATTGATCAAATAGCCCTTACACAGCCTGGAGGTGTGTTGGGTCATTGTCCTGTTGAAAAACAAGTGATAGTCCCACTAAGCACAAACCAGATGGGATGGTGTATCACTGCAGAATGCTGTGGTAGCCATGCTGGTTAAGTGTGCCTTGAATTGTAAATAAATCACAGACTGCATCACCAGAAAAGCACCCCCACACCATCACACCTCCTCCTCCATGCTTCACAGTGGGAACTACACATGTGGAGATCATCCGTTCACCTACTGTGCGCCTCACAAAGACATGGCGGTTGGAACCAAAAATCTCAAATGTGGACTCAGACCAAAGGATAGATTTCCACCGGTCTAATGTCCATTGCTTGTGTTTCTTGGTCCAAGCATTTATTTGGGCTGCAATTTCTGAGGCTGGTAAACTCTAATGAACTTATCCTCTACAGCATAGGTAACTCTGGGTCTTTCTTTCCTGTGGCGGTCCTCATGAGAGCCAGTTTCATCATAGCGCTAGATGGTTTTTGCAACTGCACTTGAAGAAATGTCTTACAGTAATGATCGACTGTTGTTTCCCTTTGCTTATTTGAGCTGTTCTTGCCATAATATGGACTAGGTCTTTTACCAAATAAGGCTATCTTCTATATACCACCCCTACTTTGTCACAACACAACGGATTTGCAAGAAACACATTAAGAAGGAAAGAAATTCCACAAATTAACTTTTAACAGGGCACACCTGCTAATTGAAATGCATTCCAGGTAACCTGCTAATTTAAATGCATTCCACCTCATGAAGCTGGTTGAGAGAATGCCAAGAATTTGCAAAGCTGTCATCAAGGCGAAGGGTGGCTACTTTGAAAAATCTCAAATCTCAAATATATTTTGATTTATTTAACACGTTTTTGGTTACTACATGATTCAATATGTGTTATTTCATAGTTTTGATATCTTCACTATTATTCTAACATGTAGAAAATAAGTAAAATATAGAAAAACCCTTGAATAAGTAGGTGTGTCCAAACTTTGACTCGTACTGTGTATAGACTCAATAGGAGATGGCATATCATTGTTTCTCCCAGTTCACCTAAATATTACATTGCAGTATATACAATCAGAGGCTTCCTGAGTAATTATGTTAGTTAGACATTACAATACAGGAAATTAGATCGCTGAGCAGTGAAGACCTCATTTCTATTATTCCCTTTATTCAGAGTTTCCTAGTAGACTTTCCAGCCTGATAATGGTGAGTGTTCCAACTGAAATGACATCTTGGCACAGTAATTGGCACCACTCCAAGGTTGTGCCCCTATCATGCCACTCTCCTTGGTACACAGGTGCCAGTCAACTGAAGCTGAAAATAACCGATCTAGATGCAACTTGCTAACTGTCGGTCTACTCCAAGTGTAAAATACCAACACTGAAGGTAGTGAAAAAACATCAGAATTGGGCTGCCTGTCTAAACATATCCAATGATGTTCCTGTGTAACTTCATGGGGTTAAACAATACACCTCAAAAATGTATCCATAGTGGGATTAGAACAGTGATTGTGCAACAGACGACCAAGGCCACAGAGCGACGGGAGAGAATCCCTCCCTCCCTCCCTCCCTCCCTCCCTCCCTCCCCACCTTCCCCTCGCCCTGTCTGGATAGCTTTTGTAATGAACCCATAAATTGGAGAGACACACAGAGATGGCCACAGGTCGGCGGGGCAGAAAAGGGAGAGAGGGGGAGGACGGGACTCATTGCCTCAGACGGGGCAGGGGATAGATAGATAGATAGATAGATCGATCGATAGATATAGATAGATATGACTTCAGTTGGCAGAGGGTAGGATGTTCTATAAATATGGTTAGTAATACATTTACACTACATAAGGTACAGCCTTGGAACATTCCATCTCGACAGATGAAAGGTCCTGTGGAAGGGAGACTGTTCACAATGGTAGCAGATGGTGGTGCGGGGAGAGGTAGGGGGGAGAGGGAGGGTCGCGGGAGGGAGAGGTGGGATATCACACGGATAGATGAGCCCAGACACAACGGTGCTCAAATGTACTGGGACAGCAAACCAAGCAACATTGGTGCTCTTTTCTGGCAGAGGGTGAACTATTAAATATCCACAGTGCGGATACTCATTATTTTACCATTCTAATCATTCCAATGTGTTGCCCTAATACATATTGGTACTGTAATATTCATTAACAGATCCCACAAATGAGTGAGCTTCAAAATAGAAAGTTGGAATTTTATATCATTTTAATTGCAAGCAAGGATTAATCTGGGGGCTCAGAATTTGGGGAGTTATTACATCTGCAATATTTATAGTTTAATTTGTTTAATTAATGTCAATGCAACTACATTTAGTTCAAAACATCTGGTGATGAAGAATTCAGATTTCCCTATACTGTATGTACAGTATTCATGTTCATTTGGCTAAGATGGAGGTTTGATGACTCTATGGTTATGCTTTGAGACAGTGGCTGTCATACCCTATAACCTTAATGTGTTAGATTGGCACTCAGCACTATGTTTTCACAGTACATTTGGCACCTGGAGCTAGGAATGAGAAGAGAAGTACACCTGCACATGGGAAAGAGGGATAAGGACATAAGGAGATGAGTACTGTCGAAAGTGGTGCTCAATTGCCATGCAGCGATGGTTTAAGCTGCATGAAGGCAAAACGGAGCTTAATACATCAAAGTAATCCAAGCAAGAACATAAATAGTCAAGCCAGAGTTTAAAAACCAAGCCATGCAAACAGTCACAGAACCAAAACAGACAATATCATCAGAGCTCACTTTCATAGCAAAAAAAAAACAGCTAGAGCTGAAACTGAACTGATAATACAGAGACAAGCTGCAAAAGTGACGTTGAAAAGAAAATAGAAAAAAATACTGTGAGAAGCTTGAGTTTGAATGTGAGCCCTTGTTGCTGTTAACTCGGTTGCCATGATGGACGGGGCCAGCCAGGACCCAGGTAACAGCAACGAGGGTAGCAACACCATGCCGTATTCTCTGCCACCATTGTGTCTGTCTGGTCTGCCTACAGGTGTCTGCTTCCAGCTTCCAGGGGGGAAAGCGACAGGAGAGAGACGGCTAGCTCACTGAGCTTCACCTAGACTGCATCACCATTCTCCACCCTTCCGGTCTTTTCTCACAATTTCCATCATGGATGGTGACAATGACAATGGAGGAAACTCCCTCCAGTCAATATTTTCACCAATGCTTTCAAATCTGTGATGGGAAGTGCTCACTTCAGGAGAAGGGTGGAGAATTGTGACCCATCCCTACAGTACAACCCCAGAGACCTCAGTCACTGCCACGTACCAGAGAGAGAGAGAGAGAGATAGACTCCTCCTCCCTGATGACCTCGCCCCAACACACAGTCCTCTAGCTATACTCCTCATTGGTATGTGTGTGTTTTGTGGATATCTATGAGGCCACCGGTCACCTCTAATCATCCTTATTGATGATCAATATCTACTCATGGTAACCACTCAGGTAATGTACCAATGAGACATTACATTTGGTGTAATGGAACTTCTAATGGTTTTCCTGCTCTATTACGGTACATGACATTGATCATGCCAGTGTAATCATGGCTGTGTTTTCTCCCGGCATCTTTATGTGTCTGGGTTTAAAGTGACCTTGAGCCAGCTGGGATGTTAAGACAGCAAGAAAGGGCATTCAATGTCATGTCCCTGCACAAGATAAAACTGGGGCCATCTTCTTGGGGAAATAAATACAGTGAAATCTTCCTTTTTTTCCCTGAAGCGTAATGGTCTGTGTATTACATCTCCTCAGGGACATTAGAGTCTTTGTTTAATAAATCTCTCTCTCCGGGGCGTGGCAATTTGTTCTCTCCTGACACTGTTTCAGTTCCGGGCTAGTCAGCTGGAAGCAGACACAGTAAATCTCATCCCTGCCACAGGAGAAATTGACTTTTCTATTCCAAGGCTTACCATTGGCATCCTGCTGGGTCTGAGAGGGCACTGCCATATAGGGGTCCCTGTTATCTGAGGGCATGGGGGTGTCCGCCTGCTCCACCATGCCGCCCCGACCCAGTGGTCCTCCTGCAGGGGGATGGGCCGTGGTGGGGAATGGGAGAGTGGGATGGCCTGCCGGACACAACACATGTTAACTCTCCTCACACTCTCTCTCTCACACAGATGTACATACGCACACATACACACTCGAGGAGCAGATGGGCTGTGCGAAGCTACAAGACAGTGTGCCTGCCTGCCTAGTGAGGCGACCCTGGACAACTGATTACTGGACCCTGTATCTCCAGGGAGCTGTGACCTTGCAGGAAGGGAGAGATAGAGAGTCTCTGAGGAGAGGAGAAACTTTCCTTTCCTCAATCACATGTCATGCTGCCGCTGGCAAGAACTGAACCACCTCTCACTCAATCACCTCAGGGAAGCATACCTTTGATATGAAGAGCAAGAAAAAGCCCTATACCTCCTTATAACAATCCTCCCTTCTCTTCACGTCCCAGGCTCTCCTCTACCCGTTACGTTTCAATGTCAATCTATTAGCTATATTTAGTAGAGCTCTTTGAAAAAGCTCTACTTCAAGACCATATTAATCATGAGGGGTAAGATATTAATGTCCTCTAACCTAAATTACCCTTCTGATTACACTCCTTAATGACACCCTGCACTGCTGGCTTATCGCTGGCCACAGTTAAAACAGGACTAAAACTAGACCCTACCATACTCCGTTATTTTTCTATGCTGTATCAATATCAATATTCGTTCTACCTCCGCCTTAAGTTCCAGTCTGTATATTTTGGTGGCTCCTCTGACAATAAAACCATATAAATCACATTATCATCTCCACGTCTCTCCTGTTTAGAGCAATAATTTGAGGCTACTCCCAGGCGGTGAGCGGCCATACTGTAATCAACAGCTCGTATGTTAATCAGGCCAGCTCACAGTAAACCATTTCAACACGCTTTCTCATGAGTGGTGGTTGTGGATAGAGAGGCTGGTGGGGGAGGGGGAGCGGTGGTAGGGGGCCGGGATTGTTGCTGTTGGTCTTCCATGCACAACAGCCCCGCAGCCTCCGTGTGGCAATCATTAAAATGATTTATTTAACAATGCACCGTGGGCTGAGAGATTAGCGTGACAGGACTATTTTATAATTCATTTTCTACGGCCAGGGGAAGTGCAATTCAGGCTGATGACACACATACGGAGTCGGAGGATCAGCTCCTTGGAAAAGAAAATCCTAAACTGCCGACTTGTGCAGATATCTTTTTTATAAATTAATTAGAGGCAGTGGCTTGTCTGGGGAGGCATTTGCAGTTGCATTTAAATATTATATCAACAGTCTGTGTCGGAACCTGAAATGCTTGGGTTTGACTGCCTCAAAAACACAGTCAGACCTTGGGGAGAATAAACACACTACTGTTGAGCTGCATTGAAATAGCAAACGCTTTGTATTTGACCCGAAATCTGACAGGAAGAAATGGGGGAAATTGGGGAGAAAACACAGGGGGTAGAAAAGAATGAGTGTGGGGGGTATTTCTGGAATGACTTCAAATAATTGCTATTCTTGTCATTCCTTATGGGAGTGTGAATCTTGTACAGCTCAAGTGTGATGTGTGAGGTGCAATGGAAGACTGTGACATCGCTGCAGGCTAACCAAGACTGTTTATCATTTCTCTTCATAAGCCTGCGGGGGGAAATGGTTTCGATCAACCAGCACCAAGAATCAAGCATAAACACACTCGATGGGTGTAAGTGTGGAATTGAATTGTGCAGTCCGTCTGCGTGTGTATTCATGCTGCAGCCTAAACTAGTGGTATTGTGCAGCACGGCTGTGGGTTTGTATGAAAAATGTCGCCGCTTCCTATGTTAGCCTTAGTCAACAACCCTCCATCTTTTCCCATGTGCCCTGATGAGTCTAGTCAACCACAGTGAACCTCGGAGGCCTTTTCTATTAACAACAAGATCCATCCAATTAGGGAATAAAAAGTCAGGACAAATCAATACTATTGCATTGCAGTCTAGGGATCTTTCACAGCAGAGCAGGCCAGGGCAGGAAGAGGGTGGAGGGGAGAGAAGGTCTGGACTCTGAACACTAGGGAGTGGATTTAGGGAGGGCGCTAGAAGCTACAGTACCACACGTTAAAACAGACTGGGGGAAAACAAAAGTAAACTGACCATAGCGAGCCCTTTCATGACCATGAGGACTGGACTGAACATCTACAGAAAGAAAAGGGAATGAATTCAATTAAAGCTCAGTTCGTTTAGTCACCTGTGAAATAGTGGGCAGGGCTTCATTTCGGCGAGAGCAAAGAATTGATAGAAGTGAAGGGCTGAAAATAAATAAGGTTGAGGGTAGGTATCATCTTGTTCATTTAGTGTGGTTACTTACCGTTGAGGGCCACAAACGTATCTGAAAAGTCAAAGGAAAGATGTGTTAATGTTTTCAAAGAGCAAAAGCTAAAGCTGCAAGATGAATGATACATTGGCATGATCATTCAATAGCTTTTCATTCACCTCTTTAAAGTAATTGAAGATCGTAACTGAAGATAGGCATTCTCATCCATTGTGATCTATAGTGCTTCTCTGGTTAAAGGATTGTGAAGTGTTTGTTTTCTTGTTTTCTGCTAATTAATTGGTATTAACCAGAAACTAACACAGAGCTATGTGCT